>NC_046155.1:41842653-41865153 GCF_011064425.1 Rattus rattus
GTACCCGCCAAAGCTCTCGGACCCTCACAATGGGCCTGTTGAAGCTAAGGGGTAAGCGAAGGCCGGAAATACAATTATTCCTTCCTGGCCCAATGTCAACAGAATTAAGGGTAAATTAGGGTAATAAATGCTGTTCCTTCCTGGTCACAAAAGGGTAAGGTAAACTGAGACCATACTTATTCCTCCTCCCTGTTTGAGGTACAACCTGAGGTCCAGGCCACCAAAAGCAACTAACTCTTAGCTAAATGTCTCATTCCAAAACACTAAGGTTCAATATTCCCTGGGCTCAGCCTCGAAAGGTGGAGAATGCAAGGCCCGTGTTACCCTGGGGAAGGAGCAATCTTACACTGCTCCAACAAAAACCCAGGGTGAGGCCACGGGTACCCGGTACCCATCCCCCGCCCCGGTGTGCCAACGTTGTGGCTTACTCTTTTGCTTTGCACACTATTAAAAATATAATGGCCCATCCCTCACGAGCGCTTTCTCCTGGTATCTTGACATCACGTTCACGGCCCTCTCCCTCCAAAACACACCGCCTCTGAGTTTCTTTCTGTGTCTGTTTTTAAATTCTTTTATCTCGGAGACCAAGAATGTGCCAAGGGGACTCTGCCCACAGCGGCACAGTTTCCTGCTCATGCTATCAAGAATGGTGGACGTCGAAGTTTAAGGAGGGCAGCTTTGTAAACTTGGGTGCCCAAGGCTGCATGTGGGTGCTTTATAAAGACCAGATAAGATACCCGGAGGCAAAGGGAGCTGGAGAGGAGTTGGAAGCCCCTGCCCAAGGCATCAGCCGGATGCTGCCATGCAGACTGAAAGTCTGATGGTAAAAAAACAAACAAACAGACAGACAGACAGACAAAAAACAACTCCCCCAAACCCTCATTTTTTTCAAGAGGCCTATTTCTTATTTGAGATTTGCTGATCTTAAAGCACAGAGTGGCTCAGACAAAATCAAGCTATGGCATGCAGGGCGACACGTGTGGATTAGAGACTGGAAGGGAAGAAAGACCTCAGGCAGCAAGCTGCTTGGGGCATGGGATATGATGCTTCCCTCCCAGGCCAGGAAGAAGGGAGCACCACCCACCCCCACCCCCACCAATCACCAGGCCAAGACGGGCCCATCTACCTTCAGCTCCAGGTCTGTGTAAATCCGGGGCCTCAGTAAGCTGAGGAGATAGGACGCTCGGGAGAACTTGAATCCTGGAACCAAATCAGAAGAACCAGTCACTCCCTGATCACCCCAGCCTCTCCCCACGCCCTGCTCAGGACTCACCAGGAATGATCTCC
The DNA here is from genome assembly GCF_011064425.1 of Rattus rattus. Taxonomy (NCBI): domain Eukaryota; kingdom Metazoa; phylum Chordata; class Mammalia; order Rodentia; family Muridae; genus Rattus; species Rattus rattus. Next base: position 41,843,941 of record NC_046155.1, read on the forward strand.
TCAGTGACAGCTGCACCCCCAATCACGTGGCGCCTCTCGAAGACCGCGGTGTTCACCCCTAGTCTCTGGAGGTACGCTGCCTGGGGGGGGCACAGGGTCCTTTCTTGAGCCCCTGGGGTTGACCAAGGAGCCTCACTGCAGGGCCTGCACCAAACCCTTGGCCATGATGTCTACGTGTCCTCTCAGACCTGGTGTGCCTACGTCCATCCCTCCACTTCCCAGATGAAGATGACTTTCCTTCCTTGAGGGGAGGCCTTAGGGACACAATTGCATCATGTCTACTCTGCCCTGGGTGTCCCTCTCCTTCCTCCCAGTCTGAGGTAAGCCCAGTTCTTTCACTGGGGCACATCAGAGGCAGCATGGTGGGGCTGCGGACGCCAGGCCAGGACCTCCAGGTTCTGGTTCTCACCCTCATCTCATTCCTGCTGACCCACACGCTCCAGTTCCCTCACACGTGGGGTAGGCTAATGATTACAGTTCCCACCTCCACAGCTCACGGGGCTGGTGAGGGCGACCTTAGCTCAGTGGTTCTCAACCTTCCTCATGCTGCGTCTTTTAATACAGCTCCTCACGTTGTGGTGACCTCCAACCATAAAATTACTTCATGGCTACTTCATAACTGTAATTCTGCTACTGTTATGAATCGTTATGTAAATATCTGATACGCACCATATCTGATATGCGACCCCCAAAAGGGTCATCACCCACAAGTTGAGCTGCTCTCTAGTGAGTACTTAAAACAGGCTTTATTGAGTATGCCTTGACACCTGTGGCCATAGCAGAACTTTATTTGAGAGAAATGATGGATGCAGGATTTCTCTTTTCTCTGGTACTTTCTCTGGTATATGTGTGTGTATGCTAGTCTAGACCTGCAGCCCTGCAGAGAGAGAGAGAGAGAGAGAGAGAGAGAGAGAGAGAGAGAGAGAGAGAGAGAGAGAGAGAGAGAGAGGAAGGAGGGAGAGAGAGAGAGAGGGAGAGAGAGAGGGAGGGAGGGAGGGAGAGGAGAGAGAGAGAGAGAGAGAGAGAGAGGGAGAGAGAGAGGGAAGGAGGGACGGAGGGAGAGAGAGAGAGAATGTGTATGTGTTAGCGTAGGCCCTACAGCCCTGTGGGGGAGGGGGGAGAGGAAGGGAGGGAGAGAGAGAATGTGTATACATATGCGCACGCACATGTGTGTGGACATGCACACACGTGTGTCTTTGTACCGCTGATATCCATATGGCAATACAGATGGTGACATTCCTAAGTCACCTTTTTCGAAGTTCACTTGGTAACCACCGTGTGGGTGTAGCTAGCCCACCATGCTAGGAACAGTTGTTGTGCTTGCCCCTACTTTACAGATGGGAAACTAAGGTTCAGTGAGGGATAACAGCTTACCTCAGGCTTCCAGAGCTCTGAGCAGAGGAGCTGGGAACCTAGTCTCCAGATAGATCGCATTGAGAACAAAAGAGTGAACCCGTTAAGCTGGCCTGGCACGCAGAGGGAAGCCACGCGTCTCACTGAAGAGACAAAAACTACTTCACAGGCCAACATCTGCGAAGCTGGTTGCTCTGAGACTATGGGAATGAGGAAGCACTGAGTAGGTCCACTGCTCAGCGGTGTCTGAGCCCAAAGGGCATCTCTATCCACCACCAGAATACAGAGCACTCCCCCTCTACTCCACACAGGCTCTGAGATTCCTCGGCTGTCTTCGTTTGCTGATAGTATCTGATCTTGAGCAAAGCCCTACAGTTTAGACTGTATATTAGGCTCTTTCCTTCCAACACTTTCTTTCTTGGGGAGCACAAACTGCCTTGGTGTGAGAGACCCTCCCCACTCCAAGCTCCAACTTGTTCCTCCGTGCCAGTGAGTGACATTTCATAAGCCTCAGACCCTCCCATAGGCCGTGGGGACCACATGGCTTGGGGAAGGACAAGGAGGCAGTCCATGATGTCCCCTCTAGCTGGCCCTGGATCAACACTAGATGCACGGACAGATGGACAGACTGCCCTTTCCTTTGTTGCTGTGGCCTCTGTCCTGCTTGCTTTTTCAAGTCCTCCCTTTTGCTGCTGGAAGCCACTCGCTCAGGGGACACTGAAGTAGGACCAAAGAGGTACTCACTGCCACCAGCCCATTGTGTCCTGCAAGGAGACAAGAGACACGAGTGTTACCAAATACATTTAAGCGTTCAGTCCCCCTTTCTCTCCCCAGGCCCCAGATATCTTCTCCTCGGTCCCACATTTAGATTCAGCATCTCAGGGGGCATCAGGGAGCCCACTCCGGTTCTGTTGGCCTTGGCTTCGAAGAAGCTCTGTTCCTTGCTTCAAGGTCAGAGAAAAGTTACTGGACTTCTAGTATGGAAGTGTCATGGTCTGGATTTGCATGACTGGGAAGGCTTCAAAGGTATGTGTGGGCAGGGGCTAAGTGCCATTCATGGGGACAGCTGCTGCCACACATAGCTTGTTTGACCCAAGGTGCATGGAACCAGGCACAGTAGTGTCTCTGTCAGTCCCCAGGGCTCCAACAAGGAGATATGAATAATTCAGAATTTTTAAAAATGAAGCGAGTAACTCATAGTGCATCAAGGTGTGCATCAGTAACAAAGCAGGCTACACCCTGCAGGTCTCGGGTGTTGTGCTGGAACCTGATCTCTTACAATTTCCCAGTGTTCTTTTTGTGCAAGCAGCATCAGGGCTATACCAAGCATGCAGGCCTCAGGCTGTGCCCTGCTCACGGAGACAGGCCAGCAGTTGGAGAATCATTCACAGGCAGAGAATAGGCCATGCGGGTGTCAGCCAGCTTTGGGGCCCCCGGTCATTTTTCTCGATGGTGACAGGTACCACTCTTACCTTTCAGATGTCAGTAGATGCGTGTGATCCCTCAGCACCCACCTGGACCCAGCCTGGGCTCAAATCAAATGCTCAACTCTTATCTGACAAATGTCCACCAGCAGGGGAGCAGCCATGACCCCTGTGATGAATTTCTCCATGGCTGAGTTGCTTTTGTTTTAAATTTCCCACACGGAGGCACCCAGAGTTTTAAAGGTCACTGAGCCAACTTCTCGGCCATTAGTGGAGTCTCGGAAACTGGATTTTTCAAGCCCTTTGCTCACTATTCACAAAATAAATGTACTTTACACCATGACCTAGCATATGCCTGACTAACATTTTCACGGGACCAAGGCTCCATGCCCTAGCAGTAACCCATGCTGTGGTAAGTTTCTGTGATGACCTATGTCATACAGTGGTTCTCACCCTTCCTAGTGCTGCGACCGTACACCTCCTCACGTTGTGGGGACCAGCCATAAAATTATGTTTGCTGCTACGAATCATAATGTAAATGTCTGATATGCAGGATAGCTGATATGTGACCCCTGTGAGAGGGGTCATTTGACCCTTAAAGGAGTCAAGACCCACAGGTTTGGGAAACGCTGTGGTTTTTATTTTTAAAATGTTATAAATTTTTCATAAGAAAGTTAAAAGAGAAAAATGCTTGTTAGGCCTGCCATTGGTGTGAACCAGCAATTGGAGAAACCATTCTCTGAGTATATACATAAATTCAAGGCAGGCCGCCTGGGCTTTACCTGGCCTGACCCACAGAGAGGCATGTGGGTCTGACAGCCAGTGGCTGCCTTGAAGTTCTTTTTTTTTTTTTTTTTTTTGGTTCCTTTTTCGGAGCTGGGGACCGAACAGGGCCTTATGCCTTCCTAGGCAAGCGCTCTACCACTGAGCTAAATCCCCAACCCCCTGCCTTGAAGTTCTTAACATATAGGGCAGAGAGAGAGAGAGAGAGAGAGAGAGAGAGAGAGAGAGAGAGAGAGAGAGAAAAGAGAGAGTAATATGCATGTAATATATATCCTTCATATACAATGTGGAACCTTGGGGTGTTGAGGGAGGAGACTTAGCAGTGTCCAGAGAAGCACTCAGCCTGCTGCAAGGCCGTAACAAACATGGCGGCCATCTGGCTTTTCATTGGTGGCTCACCAATCTTGGAAAACTAGCAAAGGTTCCTTGGCAACTGGTCTCAGTTCAGCCATGAATGACAAAGAGACTTCAAGTGACAAAGAACAAAACCCCCAAAGTCCAGTCCCCAAGTCCTCACTGACTTTCCTGTGTCCCCTTTTGCTTCAGGACCTGCTAACCCCCAGGCCTGAGGGGATGCCCACTCAGAAAGGCACAGCCCTTGAATGGAGCTTGCTGACCTTGGGCCCTGCTGCTGTCCTTTCACTCCCTGTGTGGAGTGTTGGGTAGATGTGTTTTCAATGGAAGGAAACTTGGCATCTAAATCGAGAGCTCTGTATATTTGATTTGTAAAAACTGCGTGAGACATATCTTTATTTTAGGATCGATAATAAAAGCAAGTCTGTGTGTAATAAACATTCGTGTGTGCACAAATCGGAGAGGGCGGCTCTCAGTAGACACAAGAAGAGGCCAAACCAGGCTGGCATTTACTTAAAGCTGTGTGAGGTGTCTTACAGAAAGGGCCCAGCTGGAAATAAATGCCTCCAGGCCCCAAAAGTGTGAACCGGAAGGCCCTGGTGTGGAGTGCAGCCAGGCCCTAGGCTATGCCTTAGTCTATTACCCAGCACACGTCAGTGCTGAGAGCCTGAGAGTCGGCAAGAGGTTGCAGGACCACCGCTATAGCAGGTATCTATGTCTGAGGGAAGCCATGGGAGATGGCACCCTTTGTGGGTGCGCATTAGGGTGTCTGGGAACCCCCAACCACCTTTTCCCTTTATGAAACAACTCTGGCTTCCTCTTCTAATGGATGATCTCAGAAGTGAGATGGGTACCAGAACTCAGAGTGGGATCTCATTTGTCTAAGGTCCCGAGGTCTTTCTTCCTCACTCTTAAGTACCATAATGCTACCTGCATATGGTCCCGGAAGGAGTCGCTCATTTTGCAGGAGATACAGGGAAACTCCTACGTTTACTTAGTCACTCCTTGTCATTCTAGACAGAAAGGTTTAAACTCAGAAGACAAGAGCCGTTCTAGACCACACAGGACCCCAGGGCGGAATCAGAACCAAGGGATCCTGACTCCCAGACCAGGGAGGACTCCCATCACAGACCCCGCTCACTGGGACTCCCGGCCAGGTTGTGCCCCACAGCAGAGGCAGCAGGGAGGCTCCCTGGGGGTCCCTCAAAGGCCCAGTGGGCAGGACGCTGCCTTCCCTCCCTGAGCTCTGGCTTCCTTAGCTTTACCTGCTCCTATCACCACCGCATCGTACTCGGGCTTCAGGCGCCCGTTGGCTCCCGACTGAACTCGTTTCCAAGCAGGACAGGGAGTGGAGTGCAAGGCCCTGCTGAGACCTCGGCCGCTGGCAGCCATTTCTGCCCCCAGCAATTTGCTTGCAGTCGGCTTTCCAGAGGCCCAGGCAGGGGGAGGGGCTAGGAGTTACAGTCCAGTGTCAGCCTTGGCCTTGGGCCACGATTTCCCAGGGTCTGAGCTCCTGTGGCTCTGAGTTTGCGCAAGCTAGTCTTGGGAAGGGGGCGTGTAGGCTAAGAATTGGCAGTCTGTGTCGCCTCCAGGACTCAAGCGAGTACGGACCAAAAGGAGAACAATTAACTAAGTTCTACCCGGCCCAGTGGTGGGGGCTAGAAGGGGAGGAAGGGAGGAGCCAAAGCGGAGGTCCCGCCTTCCTCTTGCCTTCTTTTTCAGGAAGGGCAGAAGCCTGGGGCGGGGCCGAGATCCTACCCAGTGAAAGGGCACAGTCAAGTCAGACTTTACTCCTGCTTGGTGGGTAGAGTCCGGGACACTGCTCCCGGGCACTGTTGCAGGAACCTCCACAGCCATCTTTAAGTACAACCACACCAGTGCCTTTGGACAACAGAAAAGGTCACCTATGTCCCCAAGAGCTGTTCTCTCTTGCACACTCCACTGAGGCTAATCTTGCTGGGAGGAAAGGTCTGAACAGTTTTGTTTTGGTACCTTTCCAATTTTCCAAAGGCTCTCAAGGATTTGGGCTCACACCTGTAAATTACCTCAGCTAGTGTGCTTCCACACTACCCTGTGCCCTGTCTTGAACAGAGGACCTGTCCACTTCTCAGGAGTCACTCCTCTGCAGAGAAGGGTACCGAAAATGGAGTGCTGCAATCTGAACTGGGCAGCCTAGTGTGGCAGTTTGGACAAGAGGAAGACAGGGGGAGAAGCGGTTCCTAGATCATAAAACTGGTGAGCCTCCAAGATGGCTGGTTTCCTCCTTAACCTCCTGACCTGGGACCAAAACCTGACAAGGTTTTTCTCTAGTTGTGCTGTTTTATAAAACGTGGTATGTTGCAGTGGAGGGGGAGAGGTGCTTTTAGCAAGCCCATGCTGAGGCATTTCTGTGAGGTAGGTATCAGTTCTTACAAGCCTGGCCCTTGTTCCTCACTAGGTAACTGCTGGGCAGAGCCTACAGGAATTGCTAACAAGTGGGCTTGCCTGCCTAGGGACCAGACCACAGGTTCAAGGCCAGTCCAGATCTTGCTTACCCCAAAGTTGTGGTTCTCTCACCCTCCCTGTCCTACTTTTGTTCAAACCCAAACCATAAATTGGCGGAGGAAGAACCCCTCAAACACTCTTAAAAGTCCCAGCCCTTTGGTTTCTGGGGACCCCCTTTGCTGTGCAGAGAGTCTTTTCTCTGTGTGTACCTTGCTGGGGTGTACTTCGTCACCCCCAATAAAAGCCTCTCTCCAACGGTTCTGTCTGCTGCTGTGTTCAGGGAATTTATTTCTCTGGCTCTCAAGATTCCCCCCTCCCTTTCAAGTCTTTACCTGTCAGAGAAAATGAACGGATCAAGAGCCCTAGACGGTAGGTAATAGGAACCTGGGTCAGAGATGGCGAAAACCCAGCGGGCACGCCAAAGATGGCCGTGTAAGAGGGCCTCTGAGAACCCCTTGACCCTCAGCGTGGGCTTCACTCCACACTCCAGGAGGGCTTACGCTGTCCACGATCACTCCTGAAACCCAAGTGCGAAGCCTCTACCCACACTCCCATGCAGTCCATTAGAAGTGGATTTAATAGAGAACTGCGTCTGCATTCAGTAAGTAGACGCCTGCTTTGTCTCTGTTCACTCGGCAGGTAGAATAATGAGTTAAACGGCATTTGAATAGTTGGTATAAGACAGAGATTACTCAAAGCTGAGGGGGTTTGAGGGCTCTAAGCAAATGCTACAAGTTTATTTAAGGGACTCGAGCACCTGCAGATTTCGGTATCCCTAGAATACACTCCACAGATACCCAGGGATGATAGCATAGAAAAGCCAGGGGTATGGGCTAAACTGGATACCTCGTGCCACGTGGCCTCTAAGACTTAAAAGAAACCGTTTCTATTTTAAAAGCAGGTATCCGAGGGGCTGGGGAGATAGTTCAGCTGGTCAAGTGCTTGCCACAGTCATGAAAACATTAAAAAGTCATGAGTGGTGGCTATCCTGAACTTGTAACCCCAGTGCTAGGAGTCAGGGAGGGAGGGAGGGAGGTCGCTGGAGCTTCTGGTCAGCCAGCCTAGCTTAGCTTTAGACCAAGTTAAAGACCATCTCAAAAACACAAGGCGGACGGTATCTGGAGAACTGTAATAGCTCACCTCTGGTCTCAAGCACACATGTGAAACACCCCTCCCCCCCAATAAAGTGGGCATCCTAAACAGTGTGGGTGGTAGACATATATATCATATATGATATATATTTCAACCTTTCCAAATTATGGTATTAAGGAGGCAGATGATTCTCAGTGCCACAGGGAAGACCAAGAACGGGCTTGGATAATGACAAGAACCAACATTTATTGAGCACCTGAGCATGTCCAGCAATCCTCCTGACCACCCTGAGGTAGGTGTTGTCAGTCCAAATGTGAGGAAACAGCACTGGCCCAGTTGCAAGGGGGCAGGAGCCAAGCTGGAAAGTAGACCAGCCAGAGGGAGCACCTTGCAGTCAGGGTAGGAAAACAGCTACCCTGTGCAGCACGGCAGGAGGGCGGTGACCTCACACAGCCTGAGTACTAAGACTTCCTTCCGCTCTCCTGGGCACCCAGAGGGGCAGTTTTCCAGAGCAGCTGCTGCCATCTCTGACCACACGGTTCTGGGGGCCAACAGAAACGTGGCACCCCTCCCTTCAGAGAAGGCTTGCTCATTAGCCTGTGTGGAGGAGTCCACAGTGGGGTATGGGAGAAGGGACCGGAAGAAGCCTAGCTGTGGAGAATGTCTGCAAGCAAGACGGCCTAGGGCAGGGTCACCCGGGAGGCCTCCCCCAGGCGCCTGGCGAGCTGGTTGGCCTGCTGCACCAGCAGGTCAGTGGGGATGACGGACAGGTGCAGTGTCAGCAGCTCATAGCACCTGACCGGCTCCGAGGGGCGGCTCTTGCTGTAGTAACGCAGGAGCTTCCTGCAGGAGACAGGGCAGGACTCAGACAAGGCCACAGGGATTCCCGGCCACAGAAGCCTCAAAATGCCCACCCCATGGTTCTCCCAGAATGGCCCAGGCTGTGACACTGCCATTGCCCCTAAGCTCTAGCGCACCACCAGGACACAGTCCCTTTCTTGGGGCTCTCTATCTTCGAACAGCGTGCCAGCTAACAGAGGTGTGTGTGTGTGTGTGTGTGTGTGTGTGTGTGTGTGTGTGTGTGTGTCCCCTACTGAAGTTGTCCCCTGAAGCCAACACTATGCCAGCAGCAGGAGAGCAGAGACTTGAGTGTGCTTCTGGGCGTTTCCTCTCTTCACGTGGGATTCCCCCACCCCCACCAGGTTTCTATCACATCAAGGTAAGTTGCTCTCTCTTGGAAAGGCTAGTGCTCGTGGAAACTCGAGGCCTTGTCACCAACACCTGGGGCTTATGTGGCTCCAGGGCCAGTCATTGTCACCTGTAGTAGTCACCTCCCAGCACGCCAATGGGGACTGAGTCATCGGAGAGGACAGGCACCTCGATCATCTGCAGTTTGTATCCCTGTGGGAGGGGGAAGGCCATCTTAGAACGGGAGGGAGAGAGCAGTGTGGAGGGGTGGGGGTGGGCTTGAGGGGTGAGGGTGGGAGCCCTTGCAGGGCCCAGCTTTTTGCCTCGCTTCCTTGTCTGGGGGTAGAGATAGCTACCACCGCCTTTGGAGTGTGGTCCAATGATCAGCACTGACTATACTTTGTAGCATTTGCTACATAGCAAAGGGTGGAGCTGTGTGAGGAGCTAACAAAGGTCCAGGAAGTGTGTGTGTGTGTGTGTGTGTGTGTGTCTGTCTGTCTGTCTGTCTGTCTGTCTATCAACAGACTGGAAGTCTCTGCTTTGGAAGAAATGGGAATTATTGGTGCAGGGTAAGGTAGGGGAGAGGAGAACCAGTTAAACATGTACTGTGCCACGCACGCTGATGGTGCCCGCAGATCCTCCCCCTGGAGGCTCAGGTGGCACCATGAGGCCTGCCCCATAGGGAGACGGCTCAGCAGTGTTCAGGGACCCGTGTGTGACTTGAGTGACACAGTCAGTGGTCAAAAATTGGCCTCCCACAGCTGGGCTGCACTCCATTGCCCCACAGGGCCACTCTAGTCATCAAATTCTTGTCCTTAGAAGCTCTAGCATTCTGGGGGTGTAGGAAGACTGGGAGCTTGAGGATCAGGACATCAGACCTCAGTTTCTAGTATTGTTGTTTGGGTTTTGTGGACTCAGCCATGGTGTTTATTTCTAAGACATCAGTGTGTCCCCATCTGTGAAATGGGTCAGCAGACTCCATCGCACTATAGTAAGATAGAATTATTACACCCTCAGCAGGCAGAGAGAACAGAGCAAGAGCCAGGGAGCATAGAGGGACAGGAGGACAAGAGACTCTGAGGGAGGGAGGAGTGATTCTTAGACAGTGAGTGAGTGGGAAGAGTTATGGAGATGAGGAGAAGAAAGGGGGCAGGGAAGGGAGAGACAGTGGCTTCCAATGGCCTTGTGGTACAGTGGCAGGGTGAGGTCTACAATACCACACAGGACAGGGAGGGGCCTGAGCCCAGCTGGAGGCAAGCCTCAGTCAGGCTGGTCAACTGCTTTGAACCTGGGTCCTCCCAGACAGTGGGGGGTTATGGTGTAGCATTCTTGTTTATAAGTGACAGTACTGGCACCGTATGGCTAGAGACAGCGGATAAATGGCTTCTCCTCAGAATAGGGAGTTGCCTCCCGTTGGCTCACATCTACCTGGCCTGTCCTACACCGCAGTCATGTGCTTACCTGTGGCTCCACCCGGGGACAAGAGGAGATGAGACAGACAGATTGAACAGCACAGAAGAAAGGTATCCAAGGATTTAAGCAGTGGACAGCTCTCAGGACCGTCCTGCCCAGAGACTGGGCACACCCACCATGTCGTTCTCGAACCACAGGAAGTAGGAGCAGCGGAAGTCCCCTTCCTGGAACAGCAGTGTGGTGCAGCCCTTCTGCAGGTACCTGCGTGCCAGTCGGATCAGAGCCCAGACCTGGGGAGGGGAGACTGCTTAGTACCACTTTCAGGCCGTGACCTCCCTCCGTACGGAATGCACAGCACAGAACTGTGGAGGCCCTGGGAGTCCAGGACTTCCCAGAGGCAGGATGCTGTCGGAGCAGTAGGAAGAGCCCTTACAGGATGGAAGCTGAGATAGGGCCCCCTCCAGTTGCCATGGGGATAAAATACAAGTGGCAGTGCTTCACGTAGCTTCACTACACACAACCCACGGATGAGTAAACTGCTCACTGGGACCAGAAAACAGCCAAGAAGACTGAATAAACCCAACTGCCCAGGCCGGCAGGGCTGGGAGGAAATGGTTCGGGCTCTGTGCTGGAGGCCGTGGAAAGCATCAAAACGTGCAGTGAGCCCTGAGCTGTGACATTCCCTGCTTAGGGGTCAGGCCCAAACATAGGCTCAGTATTTGGTGACTGGGAACAGTGGCCATGAGGGACATTCCTGTCCCGGGAATGCTCTGCCAAAAGCAGGTGTTGGCCCCTATGCTGCCTAAGAGCAGCCCGAGGGGAGGTCTTCTCTACTAGGCTTGCCTACTTTGTGCCAGCGCTGAGAAATGACACACTTTGTCAGAGGCCTCAGTGGAAGGGATGCGGTCTTGACTTTGCACTTGACAGGATATACTACCTAATTAAATCTGCGACAGACATGGGAGTCAGCTACACGCTCCAGGAATACAGCCTGACCACATGAATAGACAGTTTCAGTAACAGTCCTCCCATCTGACCAGGGACGGGGACCTAGGTGTATGCACAGGTGTGTCCTCAAATCATCTGTAACAGTGACAGTCTGGAGGCAATTTCAACGCTCACTCAGTGGGGAGCTTTTGTGAATTCCGCTACACCTGGTCATGGCGTTGCTACAAGTGAGGCATGTAAAGAGTTAACAGCGGGACGAGAGGCACCTGGTGCACACACCATGACGTGAGAATGTGTCACACAGCCCTGTGCATGCAGGGCAGGCAGTACCGGGAGGAAGGCAATGAAGAGTAATAGGCTAAGAGTCACCACTGCCCCACATCAGGATGCCGAGGTGACCGTGGTAGGTGGGGAAGCTGGCCATGCTGTGTATAGCACGCTTGGGCCTTGCTATGCCCCAGTTCTGTGAGTTCATCTGTGTTTAGTGACCTGAACCCTTTACACTGACGCTGTGTGGGGATATTTGAACTACAATGTAACGGAAATGTAACTAGGCCATGTCAAGGCCGCACAGCCGACAAGAACCTGGCGGGTTTTCCAGGACTGGCGTCCTACCATCTAGCTCATCTATTATGATACACTTTACATAGACAAAATAAAAATGTAGCATTTTAGAAATGGCAGCGTCTTTCCTTCAAAAACCTCCAGTCTGTCCTGAAGAAGGGTCGTTAAAGCGGAAGAACAGAGAGATGCTTCCTGAGTGGAAACCGCGCTACCCTCGGCTGGGGTGTGGGAGTAGCTCAGGGGCAGAGCGCTTGTCTCGGTACACGAGTCCTTGGGCTCTACACCTAGTATGACAAGAATTAAAGAAATCAAATTCTGGTGCCCAAACTGCTAGACCCTGAGGTTCTTTCCAGTGCGGCCAACTCAGCAGATCCTTTCTGCGCACTGGGCTCCGACCTAGGGCCAGCACTCTGGGGACGCCAGGCACACTGGGGGCTGCCAGTCTGCACTGAGCCCCACTGGCTCTAGAGAATAGGCCACTGTGCCTAAGGAGCTTGTAGCCCGTTAACTAAGCACACACACACGATGCCAGACAATCATGGCGGGGTTACAGTGGAAGTGATTAGCGCCCCAGAGACAAAAATGGCCTGTTTCTCCTGGGTCGTGGTGGGGGTCAGGCTTCAGTGTGCCCCACCCTGACAAGCAGCAAAGAACGCCCAGGCCCACCAGAACAGTTACCTTGGCTTTGACGAAGGCAGCCAGGGGCCCCTTGCCCAACTCAGAAGACATTTTTTCACTGGGGCTGAGAGAAGGAGCCACCATCTGCCCTGTTGTACGGTCCACATAGATGAAGTGGACCAGGCCTGGGAAATCCTCCAGGTAGGTGAAGGCCCGAGTTAAGGGGTTTAAAAGTCAGAGATGGAGGGGAGAGTGGGGTGTGCCTCTGCCCTGGTCGTGGGGTTCTGGCTGTGCAGAGGTGAGACTTGGAAGACCAGGCCGTTCTTCTCCACGAGCTTCTGCCTCTGCTCAGCTCGAGGAGCCTCATCTTCCCTCAGCTCCTCACCCTCTTAAGATCCTTGCTACCTCATGTTTAATGTAGGTGGGGCTGCACTCTGTGGGAAGGAAGCTGTGTTCACAGCTGCTCATTGGAGGAGTGAATTTAAACGTACACCTCGAGGCTGCTGTATGAACAGAGCCACTCAGCAGATGGAGGAGCTTGGCCGACTGCCCACCCTCGTCCTGGTCTGGCTTTTCTTTACCTGAGCATTTGAAAGCATCATATATGAGAGGGGAACAGAGCCCCATGGAACGGCAGTGGCTTATGGGGAAGAGGTCTTGTGGCTTCCTGTTCCTCTGCCTGCTTAGGACCGAAGTCCCACCAGACCAAGTCCAGAAACATGGGAGATTTTAAATGAGAAAAGCTGTGATAATATATGTCTGTGGTGGGCCTTCTCAGTGCCCTTCCTTGTCACTATGCTGTGACCATCCATGGAGGAGGACATGGGTGCTCTCACAGCAAGCATCCTGGACCCCTGGGAAAGGACTATCGTTGACGGATGGGAATCATGGGCATAAAGGTCCTAGAAGACTGCTAAGGTGACTCTGGGATTCTGGAATGCAGCGTGGGCTGTTCCTATAGATGGCTCCGTGGGACACCATGGCGGGACAAACATGTCTAGCCTCCCCGGGGCCTGCTGCCCTGGACACTCCAGGCTTTCCTGAGCCAGGCAGAGGATATGACACTATGGTGACATTTCTCCAGCTCTTCACCAACAGGAAGTCCTTCCAGTCCTGAAGTCGCTCCCTAGGGAGGGAGGAAAACTGGAAGCTGGGCCGCTGTGCACGAGCCCTGCCCACCTCGTGCTCCCACAGCCGCCCCTTTCTTACTTCATGAGTTTCTGGGCTTGGCCCTGCAGGTGCTGGGGCAGGTGTGGGCCTCCCCTGCTGGGTGCAGTGGCCAGGAAGTTTAGCCGGTAGATGGCACACAACTGTCGCTTCAGCTTTCCACAGATCTGAAGCAGCCTGGGCAAAGACACACAGAGCCATGGCCGCATACCCCCGCCACACAGGGAGACAGACATCTGCCTGGCTTTTCCTGGAGGTGCTCTTTGCCACACAGCATCTCCTTGAACCGCATCGTTCTGCTGATAAGTGGTGGCTTCCTTGGGTGGCCCTGACTTAGTGCTGCATCTGGGTGCAGCCCAGGCCTACGTGCCTGGTGCTAGGTCCATGTCCCCTCCAACCTCCTGTAGTAGCTTCTCTCCCCTGTGCCTTGGGACACTCTGCAGCAACTCTCTCTGAACAGTTCCCCTTCATGCTGAGTATGGCTACTCACTCCCAGGACGATCCTGGTTCGCTTCTAGAGAAGGCTTTGCTTTTGAACTCCAGCCAGGCGTTCTGTAAAGAAGAAGGGAAACAGGTCTGTTCCGGGCTGTGCTCTGCAGGGAGCTCCAGGGGAGACTCCATCCTGCGTCCTGACGTTCCAGACACACCTGCCTCCAGCACTTAGCAGGACGAGATGTACACAGCAATTTCTGTGGGCTAGGTGAAGGTCATGTGGCCTCGAAGGGCACAGACGTGTACCCTAATGCCACCAGAGGAGCCAGCTGAGTCCCTCAAGGGGCACAAGCTGCAGTCTGAAGAGAAGTGGCTGCTGCAGGTGGCCTGTGGATGCGTTGGGGTAGCCTCGAGGGAGTCCTGGGTGGCTCTCCCTAGAGTGAGAGCCAGCATTCTAACAGGTATGCCACCATGAGGCCCAGGACACTGCCATTGGCTGACAAGTCAGGGCTCTGGTTACTTGCTCTGCCTCCCCTACTCATTCTGCCCCTTTCAGGCTAACACACACTCTAGCCCCGAAGAATACCAGCTCCTGAAACGGACTCAGACTCAGGCAGACTCAGGCAGGCTCAGGCAGGCTCAGGCAGGCTACAGCAGAGGTCCAGGGATAGATCAGCGAACCCTTCTGCTCTAGAACCCCCTCCCCGAGGTGGACTGTGATTGGTGCCTGTGATGGTCTCCCATAGTGCTCAGTGCTTGGTCTCAGTCTCCACCCAGCCCTACTCTCCACGAGCCCAGCAGAGAGAGTGCCCTGGGACACACAGGTTCCGGCTTATGGGTGGGCTTCTCTTGGCTATGTCATGGCCGTCTAAGCAGGCCTACTTCCTGTCTAAAGCACTGGGATTACAAATTGAGTACTGCCAAATTCCTATAAAAAGGTTCAAAAAAATGTCAAGTACAACAATTTGGTTATTATCCTTTCATGAGGACAACTAGGGCCACAGACTGAGGGACACACGGACAAGAACCAGAGCGTGCCCTTCATCTACCGGGGATGACCTGGGCCCACTGCCAGCTCCGCCTCTCAGCCGCGGTGTCCTACCTGAATCTCCTGCCCAACTCGATTCTTGATAAACTTGTCCATCTTCTGGCGCAAGTCTCCAACAAAGGGCTGGGACCGCAGGGCACTTCCGGCCTCCTGACCTTCCTTCAGCTTTTTCTCCAGAAGCGAGAAGCCATCTAGCAGTTGGTACAGGATCAAGGCCAGTGGGGTGCTGGGACTCTGCCAGGAAGAGTGGGTGCCAATGGGGCACCTGATGAGAGGCTATGCAGGCCCCGGAAGCTGCTAGGGTGGGCTAGTGGCTTGGTACCTTGGTCAGCAGCACCATGTTGATGCCCGGCCACAGGGGCAGGCAGTACATGGTGTGGGGCACCAAGGGACAGTAGTTTTCCTTTATGTTGGCATCCAGGAAGATCCTTCTGGGCCTGGGAAGTTCTGGGGAGTGTGGCGCCAGCCCGTTGAGGGTGTCCTCAGCCATCTGTGGGGGAGGAAGATGTCAGTCTGGTGGGGAGTGGAGGAAGACAGGTTCAGGCTCATCCACATCTTGGAGCCACGCACCTTGGCTTCCATCCCCTGCCCAACCTATAGCTCCCATAAAACCCAGTCCTGAGGCCTCTGTGCTGCTGAAGCTGCCCTTGCTAGGGCCGTGCTTGAGACAGGAGATGAGCTTGCTTAGAGAGCCACGCACCCATGAGTAGCCTCCATTCTCTGCTGTCTGTCTCAGTTTCTGCTGGGCTGTCCTGTCTAAGCAGGACGGGATACCGAGATGGGCAGCAGGAGGGGGTACGGGAACTGGGTGGTGGTGGGGGTCAAGGAGCATCCAAAGAGAAACAGAGTCAGGTCAGGAAAGCTCTCACTTGAGGTAGAGGAACTTTAACATGCTTGGCATTTCAGTCACCCTCAGAACATCCCAGAGGCTCTCTATGCTGGGCAAACAGGCAATGAACAGGACTCCAGCCTGGGGTGGGGGTTAAAGGGCTCTGCATGTATAAGAAATCTTTTAGTGGGAAAAAATGAGAGAATTAATTAAGTCACTTGAGATACCACAGAAATTTCTCTGTAAGGAGTCACTCTAGTTATACACAATGAAGAGTGGAGAGCCATTTGCTTATTGTTCTGGGGCTTCCTGAGTAAATATAACACGGGCATGGCTGGACTCTAGAAACCCCCTCACAGAATGCTGCTGTAATGTTGAAGGGGTCTAGGTAGACAGGAGAATGCTTCGGTAAAAAGGGCAGCGAAGCCCAGTGGGCTCTAAGTATAAAAAAGAAAAATGCATATGGTATGCACACATGTTCATGCAAAGTGTGTGAGTGTGCATGTGTGTGTGTGCCTGTGTGTGTGTGCCTGTGTGGGTGTGCCTGTGTGTGTGTGCCTGTGTGGGTGTGCCTGTGTGTGTGTGCCTGTGTGTGTGTGCTTGTGTGGGTGTGCATGTGTGGGTGTGCCTGTGTGGTGTGCATGTGTGTGTGCATGTGGTGTGAATGTGCCTGTGTGGTGTGCATGTGTGTGTGCATGTGGTGTGCATGTGTGTGTGGTGTGCCTGTGGGTGTGCCTGTGTGGTGTGCCTGTGTGGTGTGTGTGGTGTGCATGTGTGAATATGCCTGTGTGAGTGTGCATGTGTTAGTGTGCATGTGAGTGTGCGTGTGTTAGTGTGCGTGTGTGAGTGTGAATGTGCATGTGTGAGTGTGAATGTGCATGTGTGAGTGTACATCTGTGTATATGAATGTGTGTGTGTGTGTGTGTGTGTGTACAAAATAATAAACCAGGAGGAAGCACCTAGAACATATTCTATTTTCAGGGGGCGGGTCTTAGTCCCTTCCTCATTTGACTTTTGTTATTTCTCATGTCTAAATTTAAGAGATATATTTAAACTTTAATTTTAATATTAAAACTTAAGTTGGATGCTTATTTCCAAGAACCTGGGGGGAGGGTCACCTTCACTGCTCTCCCCAGCTCCACTTCCATGTTGAGCTGCCCTAGAGCTAAGGAGGCTGTGGTGCTGCTGTGGCTGCTGGAGCTACCCAGGAGGGAACTCTGGCCTCAGCATCCATGGCAGAGCAGGGTGAGGAGGACCCACAGGAGGCTCACCTGAAGGACGTCGCTGGGCGGGGTGCCACCATCCAGCCATACGAGGCTACCTGATAGACGAGTGAGAACAGAACTGAGGAAATACGCCATGTCCCACCCCGGCCCCTGCAGCTCAGGGGCTCCGGCTCACTGAACGCTCCAGCCATTAGCCCCGAGCACTGAGCACGTCAGGGGTTCCTGTGGCCACAGTGCCTGAAAGCCATTCCCTCAGAGCTGCCCAGTTTCAGCTGAGCTCCGAGTTTCCAGGGTTAAAGCAGCTGGGACAGAGGCTTCCTTCTGGGAACTGAGCCCCAACAGGCCTCTGGCTACAGGGTGGGACACGTTTCTCAGACCCCCCCCTTGTGCCCCAGCCCCCTCCTTGCTTCTTCCCTCAGTTCCTCCCGCTGCATAGGGAGTCAGCGTTTCCCCATTCAGTTCTTCAGACATCAAGCTCCCTGGGCACCTACTGTGTGCAGGGAACTGAGCTTGATCTCCCTCCTATCCAGCTCACCAGCCTATGGGAGCCGCTGTGTGCTTGAAATATTGCATGTTTGTAATATTATCCTTTCTTGCACTTCACCGCAAATAGCCCTCATTTATAAGCAGTCTCCCCCTCACTGGGTGGCTAGATTTGTAAGCTTCGGAGCTGTGCAGAATGCCCCGCCTAGTGCAGACTCAAGTTTACAAATGGCTTGCACTGCAGTCATTCATTTATAAATCAGGTGTCTGAGACCTAGGAACGCACTTGTTCCACTTGTAAGCTGGGAGTTCCCTACATGCCAGAGCATTAGGCACAGCTCAGAGGACCTAGCCGCCCAAGGCGGGAGGGTGGTGACGGACAGGGAAGGAATTGTAAGGCGGTGTGTAATGGAGGCCAAGGGCACGCAAAGCCCGCAGTTATGCCTTGGGGCACGGGGTATTCAGAAAAGCCAAAGGAGGCTATGAACCCTCCTCCTGGAAAAAAGTCCAAACGTAAAAATCAGTCTGTAATCTCTGGGTCTCCCAGGTACTCCAAAGCCCAGTCCAGACCTACCTAAGGTTCCTAAGAATATCTAACTCAGTGTGCTCGACTTGAGCCATGTGTGAAAGTCATTTGGGGTCCTTTGTAGGGAAAGCTATTCTGCAGTCCCACCACAGCTCAGCTTAATCACGTCACAATCTCTGAATGCTCTCGGCTTTGGTGGTTTGAGAAGCTCCTCGGGGGGAGAGTCCAGCTGCAGGTGGGGTTCAGTGCACACCACAGGTCCCCCTGGCCCCGGGTCTGAGGACCGACTCGGCTATGCTGAGTGCACCCAGGGCTCAGAGCCGCTGGTCTAGGGAAGCCTCACAGAAACTCCTTTAAATAGAGTTCCTAATGTGTCCCTTCTGCAAGCCAGTCCCCCGTCAGGTGGGTGAGCACAGACTCCCTCCTCTTATCCCAAGATCTCCGTTCCTTCCTGTTGCTGATGACAGGCTGGATTTGGCTTATGTCCCCCTCTGAGCAATGCTGTGTATTCAAATGCAATTTGAACATTAGTAATGTTAATAGTGAGTTTTTACTACTTACCCCCAGATCTTGGAAAAACAGGTAAGGTTTAAAAAAACTGAAAACCTCTGTAACTGAATATTCTCACTCTAAAATGGGCTTGAAGTCAAGTGGACTACTGCTTAGGGCCAGCTGCTTAAGTGTTAATTGCAATGACTAGAGGCAGAGAGGACACGTATATGCAATTGTGTAAGAGCAGACAGAGCTTTGGGGCGATACCATTTGCATGGTGCTTTCTTTTTTTAAGGATTTATTTTTGCCTTACGTGCATTAGTGTCTTTGCCTGCATGCGTGTCTGTGTGAGGGTGTCAGGTCCCCCAGAGCTGGCACTACAGACAGCTGTGGGCCGCCACGTGGGTGCCGGGAATTAAACCCGGGTCCTCTGGAAGAACAGCCAGAGCTCCTAGCTGCTGAGCCATCTCTCCAGCACCTCAGCAGTGTTTGAATTCAAGCTGAGGCTGACAGGGAGGGCCGCCGATTTATAGCAGTCTAAGTGACGCGTGCTCAGTCCCTCAAGGAACAGGACACAGTGACCCCCAAAACATACCCTCTAGGCTGCAGACTGGCTTCTGCCCCATGATGCCACCCACCCACCCACCCACCCACCCACTCCACAGGCTTCACCTGAACTCTGCTCGCCCGGGGAAGGAGCAGGGGTGAAGTACTCCTCAGGGAGGGAGATGCTGTCTGTGTCCTGGAAGAGAAGGCATCCCATTAGATGAGGGCCACAGGCCAGGCAGCCTCCCCCAACAGGTTCAGCCAAGTCTGCTCTCCTAGGGAAAGTTGGAAAGGTCTGGCCTGGCCTGAGGCAAGACGGGGCTGCCATCTTTCCTCCCAGCACCCGGCACATACTGTCTCCTTGGAACTCCTGGTGGGAACTGAGGAGCTCTGGCTCCTCGGCTGCTGGACTGGGATGTTCTGGCTGCTCATGGGTCTCCTATGGGGGAAAGGCTGTGAGAAAGCCAGGGAGAAGCAGTCAGTGAGGCTGAACCGGCTGCTCCCACAGCCTCATCTCCCAGTTCTTCACGGAGGCCCTCTTCTCTAGCCCTTCTTGCTGTCCAGGGCGCTCCAATCCTAAAGTCTGACGTGCTGGTATCTGAACCTGTATAGCCTGGAGCCGCTGGTGACATGGTGGTGTGGCAAGGGTGACAGTATGCTAGGCTCCGCGAGGCTCTGTGTGATCTGCATGAGTGACACCACTATGTCCCCAGTATCCCCACCACACGGACGAGGAACTCCCGGCTCTGAGACGGCACACACACAGCTAAGTGGAAAATCCAAGGTTCAAACCAGCGCCAACTCTCCGGATCTGTACAACCCTCCAGACCACCCACCCTCCCCATTCTCATTGTGCTGTGAGACCTGAGGGCCGTCATTGCCATCCTCCTCCTCCTCGGTGGTGCCTTGGGAGGGCTGGAGGTCCTGAACCAGAAGGATGAGGGCCAGGAGATCTGCAGGGCGCAGGGCACTCGCACCATGGCTGCAGACACAGGGCAGGGCGGTCTGTGAGCATGCAACGTAAATCCTGCTGGAGAACTACACGGTCTAAAGAAGATTAGCCTACCAGTTTTAAAAATCAAAATCGTATATAAAACAGAAGTTATCATTAGGAGGGCTCCAGGGGCCGGCGACAGATTCCCCACTGTTGGTTAGAACCAACTTTAGAGGAGGAAAAAGGCTAAGGGTTGGGATCAGAGCCTGGGACGGCTTCACTGACAGGGGTCTGGAAGGGTTTTGGTTCAGGCCAGGCCCTCGGGTTTACCTGGAGTAGAAAGCCAGCAGCTTACAGTGCACAAGCAGGAAGGCATGCAGGACCTCCTCACCGCCCCGCTCAGGGCTGGAGTTGACCGCTTGAACCACGTGCCGCTCCAGGGTCTCGATGCTCAGTTCGCAGAGCTGGGCGTGAATGAGCCGCTCCACAGCCTAGCCAGGGATTGGAGGGGGAAAGGTCATCGCAGGTCATCCTTGCCGGAGGGTACTCTCCCTCGACCCACAGGGAACTGGCACTGGGTGCTAGGTAAGCTGGAGAGGCCAAGCCTGTGGGGGTCCAGGCTCCAACAGTACACAGGAAACACGGAAAGCTCAACTGTAACGCGCCAAGCAGGAACGCATGATACTGAACTGGAGAGGAACAGCTGAGACTACTGGAATAGAGTTCAAAGAAATGTCCCTGAGGGGATGACCTTTAAACTGATATCTGAGGGACCAGAAGGCCTGCCAGACAGAGCGGGGGAAGCAAAAGGCAGCGAGTACAAGCACGAGATGCACAGACAGCCTGGAGAACTGTCCAAGTCAAGTGGAAGGCAAGTGCTATGAACAATGAAGCCATTTCTCAGATGGCAAGACGACTCAGTAGATAAATGTGCCCACTGTCACACCTTCATCAGGCCTCTGGGAGCCACACGCTGGAACTGACTCCTACTAACTGACCTCTGATCTCCACCGTCACTCGATGGCACCTGGGCATCTGCGGCCCCCGCTCCCAGTAACGAATGTAAGAGAGGGGAAAATTTTTACAAAATATTACCGACCTAATATAGCTTAGTCTAAAGGTGTCGTTCATCAGATCTGTTGTCGTCATCAGAGCTTGGCCACACTACACGTGTGCTCAGCAGAGCTGAGTCTGGGCACCGGTATCTCAGGTGTTCAGAAGCTACACGCTCGCTACGTGGAACGAGGCACAGGATTCCTGAGGCTATGGGTGGCCCGAGTCACCACTGCATAGTGAGGCCAGCTAGGAA